>NC_057796.1:47603251-47605484 GCF_018294505.1 Triticum aestivum
CTCCTCCTTCCTCCGGCACCGCCCGCCGCCTCGCCGTCGCCTCCTCCACTTCCCCGACTCCGGCCGCCCTCCATCGCCGGCCCCGAGCCCGAGCTCGAGAGCTTCGGCCTCGATCCGATCTGGTGAGCCACCGGCGTTGACTTTTCCCGAGACCCGTATTTTTCTAAGTCCTATGATTTTGACAGCATGTGCCCTTGTTCAACAATGCATAACCCTCTGTATATAGCTCCGTTTCGCGCGTGTTATATGTCAAATTGTTCGTCTCGTGATGCTCTACATTTTATTCAACTGCACCATGTTCATTAGAGGCCATCTTGATGCCCAAATCTCTATTGCAAGAGTGCTAGTTGCTGTTATCTTCTGGTTCTTAGCAGAACTTGGAGATTTGTTATTTTTGTATCATTTAATCTGTGCATCTTATGGGCATGAGCTCTACATGTGTTTTGTTGTATGCCATGCTATCTTTCCAGTGGTGTATGCTATGTATTTTTTTGATCTCTGTGGTGACTAGCACAAGCATGCAAACTAGGCTCTGTAATGTTTCTGATTTCAGAGACTTGGTGACTTCTCTAAGTCTTTGTCTGCTGTTATTTTTGTTGCCATGTAAACTTGATGCTACAGATAGATCCATGCATATTTTGTAGATGTTCCGTAAGGATGTTTTGTAGATATTGTTGTAATTGATCCATTCCTGCCCTTGTTTGCAATTATGGAGTGCCATAGCATGACTCAATCTTGCTCTACTTTTGCTATAAAATATTTCTGGCAGATTGTTCACGTGTTATTCAATTTCGCCAAGCTTGTTGTAGTTGATCCATACATGCTATGTTGTTTTTCTTGCCATGAATAGCTTCATAAACATGCCATCTTGCTGTAGGTATGCTTGTTTTGTCGTGCATTGCTTTGTGGTGAGTGCATCAAGCTCACCAACATGCCTTCATATTATTATTTCTGCCATGCTCTGTTTTCTGCTAAGTCTGAAACCTTTTAACGAAACTTGCTATGTTTACATGGTTGCCATCATATCTTCTGGTCCTTTTTGGCTTATGGTCAGTAAGGGACTTTTGTCTTATGCATTTAGTAGAATACTTTCATGCCTTGTTTTGCCATGTTAAGTTCCTGTAGCATGTTGATTTCGTGCTCTGAACATTGCTACCTGATGCTGTTTTCTGCCATGTCCAGTGATTTCTCCAAGTCTGTGATCCTGTTATCTTTTGCACTTTTGCCATGCTTGTTTGAGCTTGATATGTTGTGAACTAGCCGTAGCTCAGTGTTCATCTTTTTTCAAGCATCTCCTATAGATTACTGTCATATGCTTTGTTGCTATGTTGGAGTGCTGTAGCATTTTTACTTGTTGCATTTTAAGTGCTATCATGCTGTTAATCGCAGGTTCGTGTCATTCTTGTTTTGCTTGCCATTTGCAAACCGTGCCTCCGTTTCCGGTGATCTTCATATCGATATCGACCGAAATCATCTCTTCTTTCCAGTGGAATGCTTGGTTTGCCAAGTTACTGCCTTGTTCATCATTTTTCTTCCGGAGCACGCATATGCATCGCATATCATATCTCGCATATCATACATGTTTTGCATCATGTTGCTTGTGCATTTCTCGTGATTGATTGTGGTTCCGTTTTGCTTGTGTTCTTGTCTTGGGTAGAGCCGGGAGACGAGTTCGTGAATGAGGAACCTGTTGAGTACGCTTACGAGGATCAAGCTTTCGACAACTCTGAGAACCTTGCAGGCAAGATGACCACCCCTCGAAATCACTTCTATCTTTGCTTTGCTAGTTGTACGCTCTATTGCCATGCTGCGCTACCTATCACTTGCTATATCATGCCTCCCATATTACCATGTCAGCCTCTAACCATCCTTTCCTATCAAACCGTTGTTTGGCTAAGTTACCGCTTTTGCTCAGCCCTTCTTATAGCGTTGCTAGTTGCAGGTGAAGTTGAAGTTTGTTCCATGTTGGAACATGGATATGTTGGGATATCACAATATCTCTTATTAATTAATGCATCTACATATTTGGTAAAGGGTGGAAGGCTCGGCCTTATGCCTGGTGTTTTGTTCCACTCTTGCCGCCCTAGTTGCTGATATACCGGGATTATGTTCCTTGAGTTTGCGTTCCTTACGCGGTTGGGTGATTTATGGGACCCCCTTGACAGTTCGCCTTGAATAAAACTCCTCCAGCAAGGCCCAACCTTGGTTTTACCATTTGCCACCTAAGCCTTTT
>NC_057796.1:47605627-47619587 GCF_018294505.1 Triticum aestivum
AGGGCTCCTTCGAGTGTTGGTCCGAACCGAGCAGCCTGCGGGGCCACCTCGGGGAAACTCGAGGTCTGGTTTTACTCGTAGCTTGACTTATGCGGTGTGCCCTGAGAACGAGATATGTGCAGCTCCTATCGGGATTTGTCGGCGCATCGGGCGGCTTTGCTGGTCTTGTTTTACCATTGTCGAAATGTCTTGTAAACCGGGATTCCGAGACTGATCGGGTCTTTCCGGGAGAAGGTTTATCCTTCGTTGACCGTGACAGCTTATGATGGGCTAAGTTGGGACACCCCTGCAGGGTATTATCTTTCGAAAGCCGTGCTCGCGGTTATGAGGCAGATGGGAATTTGTTAATCTCCGGTTGTAGAGAACTTGGCACTTGACCCAGTTAAAATACATCAACTGCGTGTGTAGCCGTGATGGTCTCTTCTCGGCGGAGTCCGGGAAGTGAACACGGTTTGAGTTATGATTGGCGTAAGTAGGAGTTCAGGATCACTTCTTGGTCATTGCTACATGACGACCGTTCTGTTGCTTCTCTTCTCGCTCTCTCTTGCGTATGTTAGCCACCATATATGCTTATTTCCTGCTGCAGCTCCACCTCATTACACCATCCTTTCATATAAGCTTAAATAGTCTTGATCTCGCGGGTGTGAGATTGCTGAGTCCTCGTGACTCACAGATTCTACCAAAACAGTTGCAGGTGCCGACGATGCCAGTGCAGATGATGGGATCGACCTCAAGTGGGAGTTCGATGAGGAACGTGGTCGTTACTATGTGTCTTTTCCTGATGATCAGTAGTGGAACCCAGTTGGGACGATCGGGGATCTAGCATTTGGGTTTATCTTATTTTCATTTGGATCTTGACCGTAGTCGGTCTATGTGTGTATTTTTGGATGATGTATGGATTATATTTATGTTTTGTGTGAAGTGGCGATTGTAAGCCAACTCTTTATCCCTTTCTTGTTCATTACATGGGATTGTGTGAAGATGACCCTTCTTGCGACAAAACCACTATGCGGTTATGCCTCCAAGTCGTACCTCGACACGTGGGAGATATAGCCGCATCGTGGGCGTTACATTCAATTAACAGCAAGGGAACGATCGATCGCTCGGGTTCAGTAACACATAGCCTGCAGTGCAATCGCTCGGGTTCAGTTAGAGCCCAACGCCTCGCACACACGTGCGTACGTATGAGAGAAACGCGCATCGCTCGGCTCCCGACCACCCACCGTAACCGGGAACTCCCCGATATTTTCTTCGCCCTCGCTTCTACCACGGTTTTTTCCGTCATGGACGGCCCAAAGAATGTCATGCAGCTGCGTCTCCGGCCCGCCCAGGATGAAAAGTCCATTTTCTGTCATGATTTTTTGTCATAGAAGTAGGACCCCACCACATCTTTGTTGATACCGGGTTTTGTCACAATTATTATCATAGAAGTGTCATAAGTATGACAAAAAAAAGATTTGTTCGGCCCAAAATGTCACGGATGTGTCTTTTTTTGTAGTGTAGTCTACTGTCGGCAACAACTATGTTGGCTACAGTAAACTGACGAATTGACAAACAGATGAGACCCATCAGATGCTTCAAAAGCACCTGCGGCAAATTAGGTCTAGGCGATAGTTGATGGTCTTCCTCCCAAGTCGGCGGAGGCGATCGCAGATGGCCTTGCGGCGAAGTCGACAAAGATCGCGGCTGCAAAGTCAATGGATACGGTATATTACAGGGATGTCAAAACCAATTAAATCCACTCCACTGAATACACCTCTTAATCCTATTTTGCTAGGTGCAGCAAGCATATCTATTCACATGTGTGCAATTAAGCTAATTGATAACTAAAGAAAGAGCAGAATATATGAAACTTCAAGAATTACTCCAGCATCATGCCCAAGGATTACTGTAACCAAGTTGATGCCACCATGTTCAGGTATATGTAGTCAGCAACATGAAATTTCTTGGTTCAATACTTGGCAAGTAACAATAATTTTGCAGAAAAAATAAACTGAAACAAGGACTTGTATCATATCATCCAAACTGAAATAGTGAGCAATCGGAAGTAGCACCAATTTTTAGAAAAAATAAACTGAAACAGGGGTAGATCCGAGTAGGGCAAATCAGTTACATTCATTATACATCAGTGCAAACAAAGGAAAATCGATTGAATTCATGCAGCAGCGACATGCATGACCTTTGGTAACATCTAAATTTATCAAATCAATCATGTATTTTTGTGTAACATCTTCTTTTGGAATAAAAAATTATGACCCATTAAATATGATAATTCGAACTTAGTCTTACCAATCCACAATGTTTTTTTAATCTCCATTGATGATTGTAATAACAACGCAAAAGAATTCAATCGACACAAAAAAGTCAGTCACACATCAAATCTTGGGGCATGCATAGCCTGTTGCATTTGGGAGATGGGCTGCAGGGAGCCCTTTGTTTCAGTGATCTATTCCAGATCCTTTCAGTGGTAAGTTGGTAAGTTTATTCAGTACATGGATTTTGTCTCAGCCATCATTTATTTCAGTGTCTGTCTACATATTCTGCATCTCTGTTTGGTTGCATGCTCTGTTTCTAGAGCGGAGCAGTAGCTACTCCACTGCACTTTTCTTTGTGTAGCAGCAGAAGCAGATTAACATATTCAACTTCCGTACAAAGGGTAGCAGCAATGGACTAACATTATAATCTATTTTGTTTGATGTGTCAATAGAGTAACATTATAATTCTAACTACACCCACCCACCTTGTATCAGTCTCAGAATATGGCCAGCATGCCTCCTCTCTCTTTAAGAACCAGTCACTTAACTCTGAATCACTTCGTAGTATACATTATTATTTCCTTGTTCTTAACACAATCACTTGAAGAAAGCCAACATGCTTCACGACCATATAAATGCCCGTGTGTGGTCTGATCAATCTAATATGTACACAAATGATCAATCCTGCTAAGCACATTCAAATTCCAACCATTCAAGGTATGAATCCATTGATTCTAAGCATCATGTAATTCCATCTATTAACCACCAAATACTAACCAATGGGAACCCGTGGAATTTAGAAAGAAGATTAAACCTGAGGAAATATTGAGCGGTCCTTCTTGCATCATGGCCTTGGGCTAGAGTACCACTGCCATGGCGTCATACCACATCACAGCTTCACCAAGGCAAGGAGCCGGCTTGAATCAACTTTGTCATTGCCGCTGGACCACTATTTCCCTTCAGGACTAGCATGCAGAAGTTGGGGAGGCCTTGATAGCAATCTTGCAGTCAGATTTGTACCCATTCGGAGGAGGATACATGGATGTATTGCGGCCGTGAATGTGCCCATGATCTCGATCGGTGTAGCGCCAGGGAAGTGGCCAACGTCAAGGTGCAGGGGGAAGTGCCAGTGCGGGAAGGGTCGCTGTCTTGCGCAGGTCAAGGCGCTCGAGGATTCCACGAAGGAGGTTGTCGGGGAATGCTGCCGCTTCTTCCATTTGTTGGAACTCCTCATCATCCCTGGAACACCTTTGTTGTACGCGATGTCCTCGTCCCTATTCGCTCGGCTCCAACGGCGGCTGGCGAGATGGCTGCGGCGCTCAGCCGCTTAGGGGGCATGGCGAGGCGTCTAGGACGGCTAGCTAGCTCGTGTTGACAAAAGGTGGAAAGAGATATTTCATGACTTTGATTGATGATGCGACTAGATTTTTCTATGTTTATTTGTTGCAAACTAAGGATGAAGCATTAGACTACTTTAAAATCTATAAAGCTGAAGTTGAAAATCAACTAGAGAGAAAGATCAAGCGTCTTAGGTCCGATTGTGGTGGAGAGTATTTTCCCAAAGTATTTGATGAATTTTGTGAGGAACATGGTATTATTCATGAGAGGACGCCTCCCTATTCACCCCAATCAAATGGAGTTTCTGAGAGGAAAAACCGCACATTGACTGACTTGGTGAATGCCATGTTAGACACTGCTGGTTTATCTAAGGCATGGTGGGGGGAGGCTCTTTTGACTTCATGTCATGTCCTGAATAGAGTTCCTAACAATAATAAGGAGAAAACCCCTTATGAGGAGTGGGTTGGGAGAAAACCATCACTTTCTTATTTGCGCACTTGGGGATGTTTGGCAAAGGTCAATATTCCTATTCCTAAGAAACACAAACTTGGACCAAAGACAGTGGATTGTGTCTTTCTAGGGTATGCTCAATGGAGCGTTGCTTATAGATTTTTAGTGGTAAAATCTGAAGTACCTGATATGCATGTTGATACTATAATGGAATCTCGTGATGCGACATTTTTTGAGAACATATTTCCTATGAAAGATATGCGTAGCATTGCTAGGCTTTCTTTTGAGAAAATTCCTGAATCTAGTATAATTGATGAATATTTCGAACAATCACATGAGGAAGTCCTTGAGAAGGATAACAATGAAGTTCCTATAAGGAACAAGAGACAAAGGGTTGCAAAATCCTTTGGTGATGATTTCATTGTATACCTTGTGGACGAGACACCCAAGACGATTGCAGAGGCATATGAATCTCCGGATGTAGATGATTAGAAAGAAGCTGTTCATAATGAGATGGACTCAATTCTTTCTAATGGAACTTGGGAGCTAACTGGTAGACCATATGGTTGTAAACCTGTGGGCTGTAAGTGGGTGTTCAAAAAGAAGCTAAAGCCTGATGGTACTATTCATAAGTACAAGGCACGGCTAGTGGCCAAGGGCTACACTCAGAAAGAAGGTGAAGATTACTTTGACACCTATTCACCCGTTGCTAGAATGACCACCATTCAAGTGTTGCTTTCCTTGGCTGCCTCTTATGGTCTTATCATTCATCAAATGGATGTAAAGACAGCTTTCCTCAATGGAGAGTTGGAAGAGGAAATCTATATGGATCGGTCTGACGGGTTTGTGGTAAAGGGTGAAGAGAGAAAGGTGTGCAAGCTGTTAAAATCTTTGTATGGTCCGAAACAGGCACCTAAGCAATGGCATGAGAAGTTTGAAAGAACTCTGACTTCTGCAGGATTTGTCATTAACGAGGCTGATAGGTGTGTTTACTATCGCCATGGTGGGGGAAATAGTGTCATATTATGTTTGTATGTGGACGACATACTGATCTTTGGTCCAAACATTACTGCAATTAATGAGGTCAAGTCTTTTCTATCAAAAAGCTTTGACATGAAAGATCTGGGAGAAGCCGATGTAATTCTAAACATCAAACTTATCAAGGATGAGAGTGGGATTATGTTAACACAATCTCACTATGTTGACAAGGTCTTGAACCGATTCGGTTTTATGGATAGCAAGCCTTCTCCAACACCGTATGATCCCAGTGTGACACTCAGAAAGAAAAAGAAAGAAACGAGAGATCAATTAAGATACTCTCAAATTGTTGGTTCACTCATGTACTTAGCTAGCGCTACAAGACCAGATATCTCTTTTGCTGTGAGCAAACTAAGTAGGTTCATGTCCAACCCGGGTGATGATCATTGGCATGCACTAGAAAGGGTCTTGCGCTATCTAAGAGGTACTATGAGTTACGGAATTACTTATTCAAGGCATCGTGCTGTGCTAGAAGGATATAGTGATTCAAATTGGATCTCCGATGTTGATGTACTCTACGCAACTAGTGGGTATGTATTTACTCATGGAGGTGGCGCGGTCTCATGGAGGTGGCGCGGCCATTTGCAAACCGTGCCTCCGTTTCCGGTGATCTTCATATCGATTTCGACCGAAATCATCTCTTCTTTCCAGTGGAATGCTTGGTTTGCCAAGTTACTGCCTTGTTCATCATTTTTCTTCCGGAGCACGCATATGCGTCGCATATCATATCTCGCATATCATACATGTTTTGCATCATGTTGCTTGTGCATTTCTCGTGAATGATTGTGGTTCCGTTTTGCTTGTGTTCTTGTCTTGGGTAGAGCCGGGAGACGAGTTCGTGAACGAGGAACCTGTTGAGTACGCTTACGAGGATCAAGCTTTCGACAACTCTGAGAACCTTGCAGGCAAGATGACCACCCCTCGAAATCACTTCTATCTTTGCTTTGCTAGTTGTACGCTCTATTGCCATGCTGCGCTACCTATCACTTGCTATATCATGCCTCTCATATTACCATGTCAGCCTCTAACCATCCTTTCCTAGCAAACCGTTGTTTGGCTATGTTACCGCTTTTGCTCAGCCCTTCTTATAGCGTTGCTAGTTGCAGGTGAAGTTGAAGTTTGTTCCATGTTGGAACATGGATATGTTGGGATATCACAATATCTCTTATTTAATTAATGCATCTATATATTTGGTAAAGGGTGGAAGGCTCGGCCTTATGCCTGGTGTTTTGTTCCACTCTTGCCGCCCTAGTTGCTGATATACCGGGATTATGTTCCTTGAGTTTGCGTTCCTTACGCGGTTGGGTGATTTATGGGACCCCCTTGACAGTTCGCCTTGAATAAAACTCCTCTAGCAAGGCCCAACCTTGGTTTTACCATTTGCCACCTAAGCCTTTTCCCCCGGGTTTTCGCGAGCCCGAGGGTCATCTTTATTTTAACCCCCCCCCCCCTGGGCCAGTGCTCCTTCGAGTGTTGGTCCGAACCGAGCAGCCTGCGGGGCCACCTCGGGGAAACTCGAGGTCTGGTTTTACTCGTAGCTTGACTTATCCGGTGTGCCCTGAGAACGAGATATGTGCAGCTCCTATCGGGATTTGTCGGCGCATCGGGCGGTTTTGCTGGTCTTGTTTTACCATTGTTGAAATGTCTTGTAAACCGGAATTCCGAGACTGGTCGGGTCTTTTCGGGAGAAGGTTTATCCTTCGTTGACCGTGAGAGCTTATGATGGGCTAAGTTGGGACACCCCTGCAGGGTATTATCTTTCGAAAGCCGTGCCCGCGGTTATGAGGCAGATGGGAATTTGTTAATGTCCGGTTGTAGAGAACTTGGCACTTGACCCAGTTAAAATACATCAACTGCGTGTGTAGCCGTGATGGTCTCTTCTCGGCGGAGTCCGGGAAGTGAACACGGTTTGAGTTATGATTGACGTAAGTAGGAGTTCAGGATCACTTCTTGGTCATTGCTACATGACGACCGTTCCGTTGCTTCTCTTCTCGCTCTCTCTTGCGTATGTTAGCCACCATATATGCTTATTGCCTGCTGCAGCTCCACCTCATTACACCATCCTTTCCTATAAGCTTAAATAGTCTTGATCTCGCGGGTGTGAGATTGCTCAGTCCTCGTGACTCACAGATTCTACCAAAACAGTTGCAGGTGCCGACGATGCCAGTGCAGATGATGGGATCGACCTCAAGTGGGAGTTCGATGAGGAACGTGGTCGTTACTATGTGTCTTTTCCTGATGATCAGTAGTGGAGCCCAGTTGGGACGATCGGGGATCTAGCATTTGGGGTTATCTTATTTTCATTTGGGTCTTGACCGTAGTCGGTCTATGTGTGTATTTTTGGATGATGTATGGATTATATTTATGTTTTGTGTGAAGTGGCGATTGTAATCCAACTCTTTATCCCTTTCTTGTTCATTACATGGGATTGTGTGAAGATGACCCTTCTTGCGACAAAACCACTATGCGGTTATGCCTCTAAGTCATGCCTCGACACGTGGGAGATATAGCCGCATCGTGGGCGTTACAAGTTGGTAATCAGAGCCATCCCCGACTTAGGAGCCCCCTGCTTGATCGAATCGCTGGCGTTGTTGAGTCTAGAACAAAAATGGTTTGAGTCTTAGGATTATATATATCGGAGAGTAGGATTCTTTTTACTCCTCAGTCCCTTCGTCGCTCTGGTGAGGTCTCCTGGCGTAGAAGTTTTGACTATTCTCTCCTCAAATTTCATTAAAAAAAATTAGGATCACGCGGGTATCTTGGAATCGTTCCGATGGTTTTGTGACGAGAACATTGTTCTTGGTGCCTCCTGACATTTAGGGGTTGTGGCAGTGTCCCGGGGAGTTGAGCTCCGAGGTGTTGTCGTCACAATTTTATCGTTGCAGTTCTGGAATACCTGAGTTTCGCCGACATCGAAATATCTTTTATGTAGTTATTGGTGAGATCACCTCGACGCCACCCAGTACTGGGGCGGGAGTTCGGGAGTATTGCCATAACTTGTATAACGGATGTTTTTCGAAGGTTGAGGTAAACGATTTCCGAAGGTTTCTTGGTTATGTGTTGACGGATGGATACAGCTGGATCTAGGGATTGCTAGTTTGTGTGATATATTTTGTGTCCCCTGTATCCCCAACACCAGATTGCATAACCAGAAAGTTTCGGGAGTTTATAAGTGGGAATTCAAGTAGCCTTAGGATATCTTTCCGACAGACGCATGATATGAGATTGGGGTTCGACGTCTAGTGGTCCGCCTTTCCACGGTTGGTTTTACAGTGGTCTCGTAGTGTCTTAAAGAGTCCTTGGCTATGCCGACTCGGGGACGCTTCGTATGTCATGTGCACAGCCTTGTACATGATGGTGCTGTACGATTGAGCCCGTGTGGGCCCCACCACGAAAACTTCGGACGAAATCTCTATCATATGTTTGTTCCGGCTTATACTGCAAGCCAATACTTTGTTTTGTTTTGATTTGTGGTATTCGAGTTGCTTCAAGTCATATGTTGATTCCATATCTTTTTCTAAGTGGCTTCTCAACTTATGGAAGTGTGATGATTTACTATGGAATTCATTCGTTCATCCTCGTTCGAATGTTTATTGTGAAGACCATATGTTGCAATTTCTATTCGTTGATTCAACTTATCTTTTTGTCTATCAAGATGCTAACAGATGTCACCCTCTTCAGGATGGCTCCGCCAACGCGTCAGAATCCGGATCGCAATGAAGGGAGTCAAGCAAACCCTCCGCCACCACCTCCGCCTCCGGAGGCATGGCAAGCTATCATGGCAGCCACCAACGCCAATGCTCAGATGATTCTGCAACTCTTGCAAGAACGCACCCAAGGGCAAGGCAATCAAGGGAATCAAGGTCAAGGCAACAATCAGCCTCACTTCGCTACCCTCAACCAGTTTCTCGCAAATCAGCCCAAGTCTTTCAGCTACTGTGCCGAGGCCACGGATGCCGATGATTGGCTCGTGGACATCAACAAGCATTTTGAATGTAGCAATGTCAGGCCTGAGGACTATGTCAAGTTCGCTTCTTTTCAGCTCAAGGACCAAGCTGCTGATTGGTTTCAGCAATACAAAGATTCCAGAGGAGGTCATGTGATCACTTGGACTGACTTCTGTCGGGATTTCAAAGCGCACCACATTCCACAAAGTGTTGTTGAGAGCAAGCGTGAGGAGTTCCGCAATCTCAAGCAAGCCAACATGTCTGTGTATCAATACAACATCCAGTTTCAGAAACTTGCTCGCTTCGCTAAACAAGACGTTCCTGATGAAAAGAGCATGATCTATCACTTCAGAGGTGGTCTTAGAGAGGATCTGCAGTTAGCTCTCGTTCTTGTTGAGCCTACTCAGTTTGATCAATTCTATAGCATGGCACTGAAGCAAGAGGCTGCTCAGCTCAAGTGTGAGGCTTCTAAGAAGAGAGTCAGAGACGCAGTTCAGTCTTCTTCTTCCTCACTTGTGGCAGCTAAGCAACAGAAGTTCTGGTTGCCTCCTCCTCCTCCGTTTCGTCAGCCTTACCAGCAGAAGAACAAAGGTGGCCATGGTTCTTCCAACTCTTCCAACTCTGACTATCAGAACAAGTCTCAGAATCAAGCTCCAAAGTCCAATGCTCTTTATCATCGTCCACTCTCAGAGGTGACTTGCAACAAGTGTCAGCAGAAAGGTCACTATGCTAACAAGTGCTTCAACCAAAGGCGCCTGCCTCCTCCTCCTCCTGTCAGATCTTCCAGCAATGCAGTGGTCAAGCATAATCCAAAGTCTGCAAAGGTAAACATGATGAATGCAGCTCAAGCGGAGGAATCTACTGATGTGATAATGGGTAATCTTCCTGTTAATGATATTCCCGCAAAAGTTCTTTTTGATACTGGTGCATCGCTTTGTTTCATGTCAAGACCGTTTTTTGCCAAGCATGAATTCACTTGTTCTCATCTGAGTAAACCCATGGATGTCGTTTCTCCGGGTAAACGTTTGAGTTCTAGTTTGGTGGTTCCGGATGTTTTCATCAAGATGGGGGACTATGAATTTCTGTCTTCTCCAGTTGTTCTTGGTGACTCGGATATTGATCTTATTCTCGGGATGGACTGGCTTTCTAAGCACAAGTCTCAACTTGATTGTGCTGCCAGGGAAATTCAATTGACACACTCTTCTGAGGATGTTATCATTTATGCCGCTCGTGATGAAACCCTTCGATTTTTTTCTCTCAATGAGAAGGGCGAATTGAATGCCATCTCTCAAATTCCAGTCGTTTGTGAGTATCAAGATGTCTTTCCAGAAGAGCTTCCGGGTATGCCTCCTCACCGGCCAGTTGAGTTCGTTATCGAACTTGAGCCAGGCACTGAACCCGTTTGCAAGCGTCCATACAAGCTTGGACCCAACGAGCTGAAGGAATTGAGGAAACAGCTCGATGAACAAGAGCGTCTGGGTTTGATCAGACCGAGTTCATCTCCATGGGGTTGTGGTGTTCTTTTTGTAAAGAAGAAGGATGGCACGGACCGACTTTGTGTCGACTACCGTCCATTGAACAAGAAGACAATCAAGAACAAGTATCCACTTCCCAACATCAATGAGCTATTCGAGCAACTCAAAGGTGCTAAAGTATTCTCGAAGCTTGACCTCCGTATGGGTTATCATCAGATTCGCATTCGCGAAGAAGATATTCCCAAGACAGCATTCAGAACAAGCTTTGGTTCTTATGAATATACTGTTGTGTCTTTCGGCCTTGTCAATGCTCCTCCAGTATTCTCTTGGATGATGAATTTCATCTTCAACCCCTATACCAATGAATTCGTCCTGGTGTATCTCGATGATATCTTGGTCTTCTCCAAGAATAAGAAGGATCATGCCAAACATTTGCGATTGGTGCTCGACAAGCTCAGAGAGTATCAATTCTATGCGAAGTTCTCAAAATGTGAGTTTTGGCTCGATGAAGTTCTTTTCCTTGGTCACATCATCTCTGCCAAGGGCATCGCTGTTAACCCCGAGAAGGTGTCCGCAATTGTGAATTGGGAACCTCCTCAGAATGTCAAGCAGCTCCGCAGTTTTCTCGATCTTGCAAGCTATTGCCGAAGATTCGTTGAGAATTTCTCTAAGATTGCAAAGCCTCTTTCCAACCTTCTCCAGAAGCATGTGAAGTATGTCTGGTCTCCTGAGTGTGACGTGGCTTTCAACACTCTCAAAGAGAAACTTGTCACAGCTCCTGTCTTGACTCCTCCTGATGAATCCAAGCCATTTGAAGTTTTCTGTGATGCTTCTCTCCAAGGTCTCGGTGTTGTGTTAATGCAAGAGAAGAAAGTTGTGGCCTATACCTCTCGTCAGTTGAAGCCCAACGAGAAGAACTACCCCACTCACGATCTTGAGTTGGCGGCAGTTGTCCATGCATTGATAACGTGGAGACATCTCTTGTTGGGAAGACAAGTGGACATATTCACCGATCACAAGAGTCTCAAGTACATCTTCACTCAGCCCAACCTCAACCTCAGGAAGACTCGATGGGTCGAGATGATTCAAGAGTACAATCCGAGTATTGAATATACTCCAGGCAAGGCCAATGTCATTGCAGATGCTTTAAGCAGGAAGGCTTATTGCAACAGCTTAATTCTCAAGTCATTCCAACCGGATCTTTGTGCAGCTTTCCGCAAGCTGAATCTCCAAGTTGTTCCTCAAGGCTTTCTTGCTAACCTCATAGTCTCTCCTACTTTGGAAGATCAGATTCGTCAGGCACAACTTCTGGATGCCACGGTGAAGAAGGTGAAACATCATATCGACAAGGGTCTTTCCAAATACAAGTGCTATCGCATTGATGACAGGGACACTTTATTCTTCGAGGACCGGATTGTGGTTCCTAAAGGTGATCTAAGGAAAGTCATAATGAACGAGGCGCACAATTCTCTTCTGTCCATTCATCCTGGAAGTACGAAGATGTATCATGACCTCAAGGAGTCGTATTGGTGGACTCGAATGAAGCGAGAAATTGCTCAATTCGTGAATGAATGTGATGTCTGTCGAAGAGTGAAAGCAGAACACCAGCGACCAGTTGGTCTCCTCCAACCTCTTGCTATCCCAGAATGAAAGTTTGATCATATCGAAATGGACTTCGTGACTGGATTTCCAAAGTCCAAGCGTGGAAATGATGCTATCTTTGTTGTCATTGACAAGCTTTCTAAAGTGGCTCATTTCCTTCCAATCAAAGAATCTATCACAGCAGCTCAGTTGGCAGAGCTATACACCTCCAGAATTGTCTCCTTGCACGGCATTCCACAATTAATTTCTTCAGATCATGGAAGCATCTTCACCTCTATGTTCTGGGACTCCTTCCAGAAGGCCATGGGCACAAACATTCGCTTTAGCACAGCTTTCCATCCTCAAACTAGTGGCCAAGTCGAGCGAGTCAATCAAATTCTTGAAGATATGCTCAGGGCCTATGTCATTTCCTTTGGCATGAAATGGGAAGATTGTCTTCCATATGCCGAATTCTCCTACAACAACAGCTTCCAAGCGAGTTCGAGCAAGGCCCCATTCGAGATTCTCTATGGCAGGAAGTGCCGTACTCCTCTCAATTGGTCAGAGACGGGTGAACGCCAACTTCTTGGCAATGACTTAATCACAGAAGCTGAAGAAATGTGTAAAGTCATCCGTGATAATCTCAAAGCCGCGCAATCGCGCCAGAAGAGTTACTATGATAGTAAGCACCGTGATTTGGCTTTCGAGATCGGAGACCATGTCTACCTCCGCGTCTCTCCAATGAAAGGCACTCGTCGCTTCGGTATCAAAGGGAAGCTTGCCCCTAGATACGTGGGTCCTTTCAAGATCATTGGCAAAAGACGCGACCTCGCCTATCAACTTGAGCTTCCTTCCAACTACGCGAACGTGCACGATGTGTTCCACGTGTCACGGCTCCGCAAGTGCTTCAAGACGCCTGAGCGCACTATCAACTTCGAAGAGATTGACCTCCAAGAAGATCTGTCTTATCATGAGCACCCCGTTGCTATTCTTGAAGAAACTGAGCGCAAGACTCGCAACAAGTCAATCAAATTCCTGAAAGTGAAGTGGTCGCACCATTCCGACCGGGAAGCCACCTGGGAATGCGAGGACCATCTCCGTTCTGAATATCCGGAGTTCTTTCAGTCCTAGATCTCGAGACGAGATCCTCTCGTAGTGGTGGAGTGTTGTAACACCCCGGATGTAACTTTCCATATTTGTAACTCTGACTCTTGCCATTTTCGGCTATGTGTTATGATATTCCCTCCGTGGTCGGGTTTTTGTCTTTCGTTTTGCATTTTGTTCATGTCATGCATTTCATATCATGTCATCATGTGCATTGCATTTGCATACGTGTTCGTCTCATGCATCCGAGCATTTTCCCCGTTGTCCGTTTTGCAATCCGGCGCTCCCATCTCCTCCGGTGCACCCCTCTTGTTTCTTTTCGTGTGCGGGTGTCAAACATTCTCGGAATGGACCGAGGCTTGTCAAGTGGCCCTAGTATAACACCGGGAGACCACCGGTCAAGTTTCGTTCCATTTGGAGGTCGTTTGGTACTCCCACGGTTAACCGGGCATCCGCAAAGTTCATTTGTGTGTTGCAGCAAAACCCCCTCTATAAACAGCCCAAAACCCACCAAACTCTCTTCCATGCTCTAGGCCGTTCGATCACGATCGTGTGGGCGAAAACCGCACCTCATTTGGAGCCTCCTAGCTCCCTCTACCTATTTATATGTGAGACCCCCGAAAAATCCCGCAGATCAAACCCTAGACCCGCTCCCTCTCCGCCGCCGGACACGTCCGGGCGGAGCCGGACGCGTCCACCGCCGCCCACCGACCAATCCGGAGCCGACACGTCTCGCCGCCGCCTTCGCCGCGCCGCCGGCCCGAAGAGCCCA
>NC_057796.1:47619790-47624733 GCF_018294505.1 Triticum aestivum
CTCCTCCTTCCTCCGGCACCGCCCGCCGCCTCGCCGTCGCCTCCTCCACTTCCCCGACTCCGGCCGCCCTCCATCGCCGGCCCCGAGCCCGAGCTCGAGAGCTTCGGCCTCGATCCGATCTGGTGAGCCACCGGCGTTGACTTTTCCCGAGACCCGTATTTTTCTAAGTCCTATGATTTTGACAGCATGTGCCCTTGTTCAACAATGCATAACCCTCTGTATATAGCTCCGTTTCGCGCGTGTTATATGTCAAATTGTTCGTCTCGTGATGCTCTACATTTTATTCAACTGCACCATGTTCATTAGAGGCCATCTTGATGCCCAAATCTCTATTGCAAGAGTGCTAGTTGCTGTTATCTTCTGGTTCTTAGCAGAACTTGGAGATTTGTTATTTTTGTATCATTTAATCTGTGCATCTTATGGGCATGAGCTCTACATGTGTTTTGTTGTATGCCATGCTATCTTTCCAGTGGTGTATGCTATGTATTTTTTTGATCTCTGTGGTGACTAGCACAAGCATGCAAACTAGGCTCTGTAATGTTTCTGATTTCAGAGACTTGGTGACTTCTCTAAGTCTTTGTCTGCTGTTATTTTTGTTGCCATGTAAACTTGATGCTACAGATAGATCCATGCATATTTTGTAGATGTTCCGTAAGGATGTTTTGTAGATATTGTTGTAATTGATCCATTCCTGCCCTTGTTTGCAATTATGGAGTGCCATAGCATGACTCAATCTTGCTCTACTTTTGCTATAAAATATTTCTGGCAGATTGTTCACGTGTTATTCAATTTCGCCAAGCTTGTTGTAGTTGATCCATACATGCTATGTTGTTTTTCTTGCCATGAATAGCTTCATAAACATGCCATCTTGCTGTAGGTATGCTTGTTTTGTCGTGCATTGCTTTGTGGTGAGTGCATCAAGCTCACCAACATGCCTTCATATTATTATTTCTGCCATGCTCTGTTTTCTGCTAAGTCTGAAACCTTTTAACGAAACTTGCTATGTTTACATGGTTGCCATCATATCTTCTGGTCCTTTTTGGCTTATGGTCAGTAAGGGACTTTTGTCTTATGCATTTAGTAGAATACTTTCATGCCTTGTTTTGCCATGTTAAGTTCCTGTAGCATGTTGATTTCGTGCTCTGAACATTGCTACCTGATGCTGTTTTCTGCCATGTCCAGTGATTTCTCCAAGTCTGTGATCCTGTTATCTTTTGCACTTTTGCCATGCTTGTTTGAGCTTGATATGTTGTGAACTAGCCGTAGCTCAGTGTTCATCTTTTTTCAAGCATCTCCTATAGATTACTGTCATATGCTTTGTTGCTATGTTGGAGTGCTGTAGCATTTTTACTTGTTGCATTTTAAGTGCTATCATGCTGTTAATCGCAGGTTCGTGTCATTCTTGTTTTGCTTGCCATTTGCAAACCGTGCCTCCGTTTCCGGTGATCTTCATATCAATTTCGACCGAAATCATCTCTTCTTTCCAGTGGAATGCTTGGTTTGCCAAGTTACTGCCTTGTTCATCATTTTTCTTCCGAAGCACGCATATGCATCGCATATCATATCTCGCATATCATACATGTTTTGCATCATGTTGCTTGTGCATTTCTCGTGATTGATTGTGGTTCCGTTTTGCTTGTGTTCTTGTCTTGGGTAGAGCCGGGAGACGAGTTCGTGAACGAGGAACCTGTTGAGTACGCTTACGAGGATCAAGCTTTCGACAACTCTGAGAACCTTGCAGGCAAGATGACCACCCCTCGAAATCACTTCTATCTTTGCTTTGCTAGTTGTATGCTCTATTGCCATGCTGCGCTACCTATCACTTGCTATATCATGCCTCCCATATTACCATGTCAGCCTCTAACCATCCTTTCCTAGCAAACCGTTGTTTGGCTAAGTTACCGCTTTTGCTCAGCCCTTCTTATAGCGTTGCTAGTTGCAGGTGAAGTTGAAGTTTGTTCCATGTTGGAACATGGATATGTTGGGATATCACAATATCTCTTATTAATTAATGCATCTACATATTTGGTAAAGGGTGGAAGGCTCGGCCTTATGCCTGGTGTTTTGTTCCACTCTTGTCGCCCTAGTTGCTGATATACCGGGATTATGTTCCTTGAGTTTGCGTTCCTTACGCGGTTGGGTGATTTATGGGACCCCCTTGACAGTTCGCCTTGAATAAAACTCCTCCAGCAAGGCCCAACCTTGGTTTTACCATTTGCCACCTAAGCCTTTTCCCCCGGGTTTTCGCGAGCCCGAGGGTCATCTTTATTTTAACCCCCCCCCCCCCGGGCCAGTGCTCCTTCGAGTGTTGGTCCGAACCGAGCAGCCTGCGGGGCCACCTCGGGGAAACTCGAGGTATGGTTTTACTCGTAGCTTGACATATCCGGTGTGCCCTGAGAACGAGATATGTGCAGCTCCTATCGGGATTTGTCGGCGCATCGGGCGGCTTTGCTGGTCTTGTTTTACCATTGTCGAAATGTCTTGTAAACCGGAATTCCGAGACTGATCGGGTCTTTTCAGGAGAAGGTTTATCCTTCGTTGACCGTGAGAGCTTATGATGGGCTAAGTTGGGACACCCCTGCATGGTATTATCTTTCAAAAGCCGTGCCCGAGGTTCTGAGGCAGATGGGAATTTGTTAATGTCCGGTTGTAGAGAACTTGGCACTTGACCCAGTTAAAATACATCAACTGCGTGTGTAGCCGTGATGGTCTCTTCTCGGCGGAGTCCGGGAAGTGAACACGGTTTGAGTTATGATTGACGTAAGTAGGAGTTCAGGATCACTTCTTGGTCATTGCTACATGACGACCGTTCCGTTGCTTCTCTTCTCGCTCTCTCTTGCGTATGTTAGCCACCATATATGCTTATTGCCTGCTGCAGCTCCACCTCATTACACCATCCTTTCCTATAAGCTTAAATAGTCTTGATCTCGCGGGTGTGAGATTGCTCAG
Source organism: Triticum aestivum (assembly GCF_018294505.1). NCBI lineage: Eukaryota > Viridiplantae > Streptophyta > Magnoliopsida > Poales > Poaceae > Triticum > Triticum aestivum. The sequence goes on from NC_057796.1 coordinate 47,622,740, forward strand.
TCCTCGTGACTCACAGATTCTACCAAAACAGTTGCAGGTGCCGACGATGCCAGTGCAGATGATGGGATCGACCTCAAGTGGGAGTTCGATGAGGAACGTGGTCGTTACTATGTGTCTTTTCCTGATGATCAGTAGTGGAGCCCAGTTGGGACGATCGGGGATCTAGCATTTGGGGTTATCTTATTTTCATTTGGGTCTTGACCGTAGTCGGTCTATGTGTGTATTTTTGGATGATGTATGGATTATATTTATGTTTTGTGTGAAGTGGCGATTGTAAGCCAACTCTTTATCCCTTTCTTGTTCATTACATGGGATTGTGTGAAGATGACCCTTCTTGCGACAAAACCACTATGCGGTTATGCCTCTAAGTCATGCCTCGACACGTGGGAGATATAGCCGCATCGTGGGCGTTACAAGTTGGTAATCAGAGCCATCCCCGACTTAGGAGCCCCCTGCTTGATCGAATCGCTGGCGTTGTTGAGTCTAGAACAAAAATGTTTTGAGTCTTAGGATTATATATATCGGAGAGTAGGATTCTTTTTACTCCTCAGTCCCTTCGTCGCTCTGGTGAGGTCTCCTGACGTAGAAGTTTTGACTATTCTCTCCTCAAATTTCACTAAAAAAAAATTTAGGATCACGCGGGTATCTTGGAATCGTTCCGATGGTTTTGTGACGAGAACATTGTTCTTGGTGCCTCCTGACATTTAGGGGTTGTGGCAGTGTCCCGGGGAGTTGAGCTCCGAGGTGTTGTCGTCACAATTTTATCGTTGCAATTCTGGAATACCTGAGTTTCGCCGACATCGAAATATCTTTTATACCTGAGTTTCCGCGTCTCTCCAATGAAAGGCACTCGTCGCTTTGGTATCAAAGGGAAGCTTGCCCCTAGATACGTGGGTCCTTTCAAGATCATTGGCAAAAGAGGCGACCTCGCCTATCAACTTGAGCTTCCTTCCAACTTCGCGAACGTGCACGATGTGTTCCACGTGTCACGGCTCCGCAAGTGCTTCAAGACGCCTGAGCGCACTATCAACTTCGAAGAGATTGACCTCCAAGAAGATCTGTCTTATCATGAGCACCCCGTTGCTATTCTTGAAGAAACTGAGCGCAAGACTCGCAACAAGTCAATCAAATTCCTGAAAGTGAAGTGGTCGCACCATTCCGACCGGGAAGCCACCTGGGAACGCGAGGACCATCTCCGTTCCGAATATCCGGAGTTATTTCAGTCCTAGATCTCGAGACGAGATCCTCTCGTAGTGGTGGAGTGTTGTAACACCCCGGATGTAACTTTCCATATTTGTAACTCTGACTCTTGCCATTTTCGGCTATGTGTTATGATATTCCCTCCGTGGTCGGGTTTTTGTCTTTCGTTTTGCATTTTGTTCATGTCATGCATTTCATATCATGTCATCATGTGCATTGCATTTGCATACGTGTTCGTCTCATGCATCCGAGCATTTTCCCCGTTGTCCGTTTTGCAATCCGGCGCTCCCATCTCCTCCGGTGCACCCCTCTTGTTTCTTTTCGTGTGCGGGTGTCAAACATTCTCGGAATGGACCGAGGCTTGTCAAGTGGCCCTAGTATAACACCGGGAGACCACCGGTCAAGTTTCGTTCCATTTGGAGGTCGTTTGGTACTCCCACGGTTAACCGGGCATCCGCAAAGTTCATTTGTGTGTTGCAGCAAAAACCCCTCTATAAACAGCCCAAAACCCACCAAACTCTCTTCCATGCTCTAGGCCGTTCGATCACGATCGTGTGGGCGAAAACCGCACCTCATTTGGAGCCTCCTAGCTCCCTCTACCTATTTATATGTGAGACCCCCGAAAAATCCCGCAGATCAAACCCTAGACCCGCTCCCTCTCCGCCGCCGGACACGTCCGGGCGGAGCCGGACGCGTCCACCGCCGCCCACCGACCAATCCGGAGCCGACACGTGTCGCCGCCGCCTTCGCCGCGCCGCCGGCCCGGAGAGCCCATCCGCGGCCCTCCCGTGCCC